>NC_051218.1:44461699-44486699 GCF_015220715.1 Pygocentrus nattereri
TATATAACTCACCATTTTCCATTAAACCACTCTGAATGGCTTTGTGTACATAACCATTTGAAACTTTAAAACATTGGTGGAATGCCCCTTTCGGGCGGTGTTCAGTCCTTTCGTTCTAAAAAAATTCAAGCAAGAATTCCACATAATCTAAAGATTTTTTCAGATTTCTCCACACTACATTTTAGAAATGAAGGGATAAGGAGTAAAATGAATAGGTACTTCCACATATGGGGTAAGTAAGGAGTTAAAATTGGGGGTTGGAGGCAGGCCAGGTGCAGGAGCAGCCCAGCCTTCTCCTTACACCTGCTCAGCTGCACCACAGATCCAGAAAACACTGAACACACTGCGTATCCATCAAATCGGAGACAAATGAGGTGATCCGAGCTGATTCAAACGGCTGGTTTTGAGATTTCTTTATTTTTGTCCTGACAGGGAGGCCGACCCGCAACCGATGGAGACGTAAGTGCAGCTTTCTACACTCTTAAACAAACGAAGCCAAAAAGATGATTTATTGGGGCCATAGATATACCGCTTCTGGTTCCTCAAAGAACCTGGTTTCTTGGAGAACCGCTGTTGTAAATGAGCTGTGCAAGTGTGTAGAACCTTTGTAAAGCTGAATAAACCTCCACGTAATGTAAGGTTCTACACTCATTAAAGGTTTTTTTTTCCTAGAACCATATATCCCAGCCAAGAACCATTTAAAAACCCTTTTTTTGAAAGAGTGTTCTGTAAAAGCATGGATACCTAAGGTGGGAAAAGGGCTCTCTGGAGAACTTTTTGTAAATGAGATATGTGAATGTGAAGAACCTTTAAACTGGTAACGAAGTTTACATTATATAACGGTTCTTGGAGCTTTTGAAAGGTTCTTCACACTCACAGATCTCTGTAC
The DNA here is from genome assembly GCF_015220715.1 of Pygocentrus nattereri. NCBI lineage: Eukaryota > Metazoa > Chordata > Actinopteri > Characiformes > Serrasalmidae > Pygocentrus > Pygocentrus nattereri. The sequence goes on from NC_051218.1 coordinate 44,462,589, forward strand.
CAGGCGTGGTTCTTTAGAGAATCAGTTTTTTTAGGGCATTGCTCAGAGTACCCTCTTTGCAGTGGAGGACAGTATCAAAGTAAATGTAATTAGTTTCTGTACTTTAGTATTTTTGGTGTATCTGTACTGAAGTTTCTCCGTTCTGGACTTTCTCCTTTCACTCCACTACATTTCAGAGTCTAATATCCGACTTTTTCCTCCTACATTTTGAGAAATCTGTCGCTCCTTTTGGTTTCTGTGTGTATAAAAACGTAACATGTCAAAACGAAAGAAGCGCAAAGCCAGAGCACCAATCAGGGCCCAGCGGTCACTTTGTTTAGAGCTGGTTTTGACCTGTTGGTCATACCGACCCAGTGCAGCACGCGGTTCAACGTCAGCGCAGCAGCGTAAAACTTTGGGAGAGTCTGTTCAACATAAATGATGAACTAACCTAACTTTGTGTAAATAGAGCTCAATATAGAAATATGTCCACATATGCAGTCGAGACTGACGCGGCTTTTTTCTGAATTTCTACAAACAACATTTCATTTTATAGTAAATGAGTTTGGGCTGGTTTATGTTTATGAACAGACGCCTACAGATCAACATAGTAAAGGAGCTCATCTGTGATCCTGAGTTTAAAGCCAGTTTTTATTCAACTTAAACTTGGAACTAAGTTGCATTAAGTTAATTAATCTTAATTAGTACTTTTACTTTGAAGGCACATACTTTAGTACTTTTACTCAAGTGGAGGTCTAAAGGTAGGAACTTTTACTTTTACTGGAGGAATATTTTACCTTGAATGTCTCGACTTTAACTCAAGCGCATGATTTGTGTACTTCGTCCACCACTGCCTCTGCAGCATCTCCTTAGAGTATAACCCAACTGTAGTGATGTTAAATGGGATTTTGCCTCTGTCCCAGAAATCCGGCGAGTAGTAGGAGTTCATTATGTCATAATTTGACAATATGCTTGCAGAGGTTAAACCAATTAGAGTTTGAGGGCATGCTAAAAATGGCTCTCAATTCATCAAGCATATGCAGTATGGCATTTTATAAACAATGGCTCTAAATTAATCAAAAGATCAGGATGTGCTGACGCCGCTAACTGTGCTACGCGCGTTTTATACTGCAGAGTCAATACCGTCACTTTAACATCTAGTTTAATGCATAAAGGTTGCTTGGCAGCATCTTGCTGTTGGTGGAAAGGGGGTCATTTACAGTGTGATCACTTTACATTTGCAAAAATCCCATCAGAATATAATCCTTTAAAAACAAAGGATTAGGATTACAGGATGGAGCCACGCCCCAGTTTATGAGCTTTTTTTAGTGCAGACGCTTTGCTCCCCCAGCCACGTCATGATTTAGATCACCTGAACTTGCACTACCGTTCACTTACTGCACAGACGGACAGCTGAAGCAGCACATTTAGGCCAAGCGTTCAGAAAAGAAGTAAAGAGAAGTTCAGCCCTACTGAGTTCTGTGTCCATAGACAACACTGATCTCGTCCTGCCTTGATGGACATGCCTTTTTAAAAGGGAAACTTGGGTGACTTTTATTTTTTTTGCATGATTAAATGGTTAAGACCTAAATCAGAGTGTGGTGTTTTAGAGAAACGCGCAGAGTCAGACCTGTTCACAGTGCCGGTGATAGGAACCAGACGTCCGAGGCGTTAAATGGCTCTAAAAGTTATTTCACAGAAAGCTGTTGCATTGAATGGACATGGCAGAGACGCCCTTTCATAATTCTGTGTTAAACCTTTGGTCTAAATCATTTTTAAAACAGATTCATGGCAGAGATGTTAATGCAGGGCGTTGTAAGGCAATGTTTTTGGTATTTTTAGCACTGTTTTACCATTATTAACATTGCATATCAAAGAATATGTGTAGGTTTACTTGTCATTTTGGTTAGCAAATAAAACTACCACAGTCGTATGCAAAGGTTCGAACACACCTGGTCAAATGACATGTTTAGTTGGTTTTTAAAAGTAAAAACAAGACTTAAATGTGGCATTTTTATGCAAACCACAGTGCATAATTATTACTTATTTGTTGAATTTAAGATATTAGAAGTAAAACATGTGCCATCACTTTGCCACAGGCCACGTTTTGTTTCCCTAATATGTTAAATTCAGCATTAAAATGTGCAGGAGGGTGGAATTTCACTGGGGTGCCCAAACTTTTGCATGACTGTATATTCACATTGTAGCTACTGCCACCCACGATTCCTGTCACCACCACGGTAAAGAAAATACATAGAGGTTTCTCATCACTTCACATGACTTTGTTTACATGTCAGTGATGGACTTGTGCAGAAATTTTGAAAAGTCGGTGGAATTCCCCTTTAAGGGCAGTGGGCCTTGTCAGCCTATGTTGTCGGCTCCTTAAAAGCCCCTCACTTGTTCTATGCAAACAGTCGAAACAACTTTAAAGGAACACCTTCACCAAAAATGCATTTTCTTTTATCTGATCTCGGACAGAAGTTACACACCTTACACCAGAAGGGTGGACAGGAGTGCCCTGGAGCCGAAGTCACTGGACAATGACATTAAGAAGTGAGCAGTCGTACTTTAGAATCTTTATTTATATCCTGGTAAATACATAAAGCTCACGAATGCACCTTTTGACCTCTGCTGTCTTTCAGGGGCATCGTTTATGTCAAAGAGTACGTAAACACGCCTGAACTGCCCACGTACAACAGCAGGTAAGATGAAAGGAATTTTTTGTATATAGATGAATGATTAGTTGATATATCTGACCAAAGCAGGTGGCCCTGGGTTATTAAATATTAAATACTGACTTCAAGCCAGATTCCACAGATCAACCCCAAATTAAAAAGGCCAACATCACGGAAAATTGAAATTTTCTCCCTTATTCTCCATATTTTGGTTCATCCATCTGAATTTTCATGACCAAATCATAAGGCAAATTATTCAGTAACTGCATGAAATAAATGTAATTTATTTATTTATTTATTTGGTAAAAGTCCCCCTCAAATTAACAGAACGTGGGTTTTATGATCTACACATATCACTACATGCTTACAATTACACGGCGTCCCAACTTCAGTGGAATTGGGGTTGTGGTTCATGTACAATGTCATTTTAATGAACATGTTGTATTAAGGAGACCTGTGTGGCTGCAGACATGACATAGCGAAGCATATTCCACAAAAAATCATCCAGATCTTAAGACCAGATCTTAATGGTCAGCGTTCTGGGGAGGAAGTTCAGCATGACATCAGACTAAAAAAACAAACTCAAGAAATTCTTTAGTTCTCCCTACCCGGCCTCTGGCTTACACAGGGGACTCCTAGGTAAGTATTTATTTGTGAATGCAAGCTAACCTGTCGTACTGTGAAGCCCTGTGTGTGCTCGCTCCAGGTTCATTTTACCCACCCTCTTTTTTGATTGGTTACCTTGTGAAAAGTGACACATGACGAGCACGGCTTCTTGGGTGAAGCTGAACATTGTTCAACTCAATCTGTGAGGATTCCAGTGGGAAAGACCACGTTCCACTGTGTGCCCATTAAATCCACATCCTCCCTAGGATATAAAGGTGTTTTGAGTGGAATACATAAAATGCAGCTTTGCATGTCTGCAGTTTCCAGGGGGATATATATATATATATATATTTCACTGTTTTTGGAACAAAACCTCATATCTAAAAGCTACTTTTAATGTAGGTCAATGGAACCAGACATTTTTATAAGCAATTTTGTGCAATTTCTTCTTTTGTCCCCATCATCATGAAAGGACAAAAGATATTTTCAAATTATGTAAAAAACTGGAAAACGACAAACATGGAGATACGAGGTTTTGTTCTGACAGCAGCAAGATTTTTATGTATATATATATATATATATATATATATATATATATATATATATATATATATATATAAACTCAGTGTTTTTTTATACTTAAGTTCATTCACAAGCTCTTCTGTACTTTTACTCAAGTAGAAGTACTGACAGTACTTGGTACGTGTACTTTTACTAAATAATACTTTGAGTACTTTTCTTTATACTGAAGTATGCCAGTGTTTGTATACACATACTTCGCCCACCCCTGCATAAATGTCTGCTAATAATTTAAACCCAAGAAAAATAGGAAACCAACACTGCTGCTCTTCGATCAGCACAGAACAGTATAGACTTACTGGAACGTTCCAGAAGCTTCACATGGCTTCTGGGCTCTTTTACGGCCGTCTGAGTTCAAACACGCCTTCCAGCAGGCAGCAGAATAACACGAGAATAAAACATGCCAATGTGCAACTGTACTAATCATATCACCAAAACATAAAGCAATTGTAGTGGCTATTGTGTTCAATTTGGCGGTGCAGTGGACCGAGCAATATAACGATCGGGGAATGAAGCTATCATCTTATATTAAAAAGGCCAATGTGTGTGTTCTCGCCCACAGCGACGTGGATTATGTGACCTCGACCAGCTCCAACTATGCATACAGCAGCCCCTCCAGGTAATATCCGCGCCTATCTAGGTTAATGAAGGCTAGCCTGAGGCCTGAAGGATCATATTACACAGGCTGAATTGCCGGATGACAAAAGCTCTCTCATGCATTCATGAAACGCTGAGGACTCTGAATATGTAATATCTTGGCACTCAGAATCTGACAAACAATGTCATTTTCCATTCTGTGCAGCAGAGCAGCCAAAGTTGGAAGCTGCGCCCTTAGCGAATGAGTAAATGATGAGATGTGTATTAGAAGTAGTCCTGATTTTTGTGATGACCTTGATATTTTCTGATCACCAGCACAAACATGACCGCCTGCACATATTGTGGTGGCCTCGTAGGGAACGACGCCAAGATCACCATCGAACACCTCAACATCTCGTGCCATCCTGAATGCTTCAAGGTATTTTCAGTGTAGTATTTATACAAACAGCACACTGACGCCGTCCACACAAAACAAGCATCTCCGTTATTTTTCTACATGATTTCAGCACAAATTTCATGATGATTGGACCAATAGAAGTGCTCTAAAATTGCTTGGAAAAAAATATTATATTTATATTCATATTAACTTAGTTTCTCCTGCAAAGTTGCCATTTTTGAGATAGTTGGGCAGCGCCAAAATTTTTACCTAAATTTTGCGTGCTGTTAAAACGCTCATGGTTTTTTCCATCCTAATTCAGTTTAAGGGGAATTCCACCCATTTTTTTTCTTACAAACTTCAGTCACTGAGATGTAAACAGAGTGTTTTGATGTGAAATGGTGCACTGTACAGACATTTTTCAGTGTATTTCTTTATTTATTTATTTTACAGTGTGTGGTGATAGTGATAGGAACCAGGGGTCACAACTTCATCATTTTTTAAATGTGTTTTATAAGTAATGCTGATAATAAATAAAAGTAAAATGTTGCTCAGTATGAAAAGTTCTAATGAACCTAGGAAAATAACATTTAAGTTTGCTCCCTAGAGAATGTGTGTTATTTCCACTTATAAAATCAATTTGGACCCACCAAATTATTGGTTTTGAATCAAAACAGCCATAACAATTTATGTAAAAATACCAGATGTTTAAAATATAACAGGTGTCCAGCCTAGGGTTCTACTTTAGCAGCTGTAGCCAGTCAGCAGCCTGTCCATGTTGGTCCGCCCTCTCACACTCACACTCACACTCACACACACACACACACACACACACACACACACACACACACACACACACACACACACACACACACCCACCATGTAGGAGGAGAACAGTGTAGGACACAGCAGCTCCACACTTTTACTCCCCGCTGGTTCAGCCCAACACCACATGTGTAAGATAAATGGGTTATTTTATATGCTCTTCACAGAAAATGAGCAAAGGCCAAGAATCTGAGGTTGAAATAAAAATAAACATTAAAAAAAAACGGTCCCACAGACCTGAACACCACACAAAGGGCTACTATAACAAGGCAAACTAACTAATGGTAAAAACCATAAACTGTGATGTTTAATTTAATAATATTCAATTATTAAAGTTGCCCAACTCTAGAGTCCTGACAAGAATTTTAAACTCCTTTCCTTTTCCTCCCACAGTGCGGCATCTGCAGTAAACCAATGGGAGATTTTCTCCACAGCATGTTTTTGCACCGCGGGACAGTCCATTGTGAAAGCTGCTACGCTAACGTACTTTAGTCTTTACTCTACAGCTTCCTTCTTCACCACTGCGCTGAATGTTAGTTACCAATGTAGACATCACAACACATTTAAAGTCCTTGGAGTTTGTACCTTTGGATTATTTAGAAATTAAATATGTTCTCTTTGAATTCTTCTTCACTCCTACAACAAATTGTTACTATTCCTGTCGTTTAACGTTATTCTGGAGCATTAAATGTGTTTGGTGGTTTAGTTTCAGGCTTTTCAGCATCTTTCTCGGTTCACGTTAAGAAATTTGAAGTATCAAGAATAAAATCTCCCCCCGTTTTAATCCTTCGAAGCAGAATATTTTTCTAAAACTGTGAATACATTTACTTGAAAATATCTACTGTATTTCTTTCACATAGTGCAACAGAATATCATCGAAACGGCAAATAAAAGTTTGTGTATATCCTCTTTTTATTTGTGTGGTCATTCCAGCTTACAAAATATGCAAAGTATAAAAAGAAATATAAATATATAAATACGTTTTACTCAAAATGTTCACATAGGTGCACATTCGAAAGGCTAAAAAGACCTGCAAGTTTTACAAAACCTGAACATCTTTTATATTAGACATGAGCAGCAGCTGATTCTGAATGTCAGGTTCGGCAGCCTGACAAATACATTATTCACAAATCACAGAAGGGCTTGTTTGTAACAGCTGCACTGATAAATGCAAAACTAGAATGATTCTGTTCCAATGCTGATCATGTTCTAACGTGTCTGCATATAAACACGGATTAAACAAACCCTGGTGACTTCGTGAACGATGTAAAAATGGAAACTAATCACATTCAGTTATGCACGTCAGTTCTAAACATGCTGAACGTGGATGTCCTCAGATGGAAAATGATGTAGAACCTGCTGTCGTTCTCAGCGCATACGCTCATGCACACGTTGAGCATTCTTACGTGGTAAGAATGATGACCACCTTACCTGACTGACCAAGAACCACAGATCAGTCCTGCTCAAGCAGAAAGATGAACATTAAGTGGCTTTTGATATTTTGGCTTTGGCGTATTTTGGCACAGTAAAAGTCCTCCATGAGGTAAAAAGCTTCCTTGGAGAGGCTCTCATGTCATTGGCCGCCGCTTCTCCTCATAGCCATGCTGTGAATGTGCTGCCATAGCAGTGCAGGGTCAGACTCATTGTGGCTTATCAGTGACACCAGACCCTCCGCCTGGTCCAGGCTCTGCCAGTAGTCCTGCGGCCACATCTGAAGCCAGCTAAACACAAACACAAGATATTCAAGTTCATATTCACATGTTCACGCAACATGCTTTAGGTCAGGGGTGTCAAACTCCAACCAGCAAAAGGACCATATTAAAAAAAATGGTGGGCCACTCTATTAGATGCTGCCCACAGGACTCTGTTGGCTGGATATTTTTGGTTGGTGGACTATTCTCAGTCCAGCAGCGACACGGAGGTGTTTAAAAACTTCAGCAGCACTGCTGTGTCTGATCCACTCAGACCAGCACAACACACACTAACACACCACCACCACATCAGTGTTGCTGCAGTGCTGAGAATGACCCACCACCCAAATAGTACCTGCTCTGTGAGGGTCCATGGGGGTCCTGACCACTGAAGAACAGGGTAACAGAGTATCAGAGAAACAGATGGACTACAGTGCACCTACAGTATCTCACAAAAGAGTGCACCCCTCACATTTCTGCAAATATTTTATTCTATCTTTTCTTTGGACGACAATATAGAAATGAAACTCTGATATAACTTAAAGTGGTCAGTGTGCAGCTTGTACAGCAGAGGAGATTTACTGTCCTCAGAAAAGAACTCAACACAGCCATTCATGTCTAAATAACTGCAGCATAAGTGAGTCCACCTCACAGTGAACACGTCCAAATTGTGCCCAGTTGTGTCGTCGTCCCTCCCTGGTGTCATGTGACTCGTTAGAGTTACGAGGTTCCAGGTGTGAATTGAGAGCAGGGCTGTTAAATTTGGTGTTTTGGGTACAATTCGCTCATACTGACCACTGGATATTCAACACGGCACCTCATGGCAAAGAACTCTGAGGGTGAGAGAAATAGAATTGTTGCTCTCCACAAAGACGCCTAGTCTATAAGAAGACTTAACACCCTGAAACTGAGCTACAGCACGGCGGCCAAGGTCATACAGCGGTTTTCCAGGACAGGTTCCACTCGGGAACAGGCCTCGCCAGGGTCCACCCAAAGAAGTTGAGTCCATGTGTTCAGCGCCATATCCAGAGCTCTGGTGAATTCCATGCCCAAGAGGGTTCAGTGAGTGCTAGATAATAATGATGGTCACACAAAATATTGACCCTTTGAGCACAATCTGGACACGTTCACTGTGAGTCGGACTCACTTGTGCTGCCAGCTGCTAGACATTAATGTCTGTGTGTTGTTCTTTTCAGAGGACAGTAAATCTGCACTGCTATACAAGCTGCACACTGACCACTTTAACTTATATCCAAGTTTCATTTCTATAGTGCCGTCCCATGAAAAGATAGAATAACATATTTGCAGAAATATGAGGGGTACACTCACTTTTGTGAGATGCTGTATACAGTAAGTGGAGCTGATAAAATGGACAATGAGCATAGAAACATGGAGGAAAGAATACAATTTAATTTTTGGCTTTTTGGCATTAAGACTACAGAAAATCTGACCTGCTTAAATCAGATCCTGAAAAACCTGTCCAAGCAAAGCCTTAGTAATTACCGGAAAATAAAACGTGAGACTACTAGCTTTAAATTAAACCCTAGATCTATTAAGTTTATGGAAATGGCTGAACTTACCCGTCATTCAGGTCAATCTCTTCTATGGGTCCATAGCCAGGGCTAGGAAGTGGGCAGCCCATATGGCTGCTGTTGGCCATTTTGAGCTGGGGTGCAGGGTACTTTGCAGGGTCCCGGCAGTGAGCTTTCACGGCTGCCAGTCGCTCGTTCTCCCGGTCGCACACAAAACACTCAAAACCATTCAGGTAGTTGGGCTTACTCATGTCATTCACACCCCACTCTCTGTTCTGGAGCCCATCCAGGAGGCGGAGGTTGGTGATCTTGCTGGGTGTCTTGTACTCCAAGTAGCGCAAATACTCCTCATCATCCTGATCCAGAGTCTTGATGAACTCAGCTAGTTCTTGGGGGGAGGCAAAGTCGTCGATGAGAATGGCAGAACGGGCATTTGGAAGCCAGTCAGCTACGGAGGACGAGCCCCTGTAGATGGGCACGCACCCTTGGTGCATGGGCCGCCACAGTTTCTCGGTCATATAATCAGGACACAGGCCATTCTCCATGGCGAGGTGGAACTTATAGCGGGCCACAAAGCTCATAAACTCTCGGTCCTCCCCAGTGGCAGTGCTGGTGTCCTCCAAATGCTCAGGTAGAGGTTTGTTATTGAGACACTTCCCGTACGAGTCCACCTACAGAGAGACACAGCAGAAATACATATCCATCTACGTTAGCTGAATCCTCTTGACGTACCTCTTTGTCTTATTTCCCTTCACTTCATCTTTCACCATCCCTTTCATTCTCTGCCATGCCAACATGGGTGGTGCTTTTTGAGATTATACAAACCAAATTCCAAAAAAGTTGAGACAGTTGGTAAAAATGCTAATAAAACAGAAAGCAGTGGACTGTAAATCTACTTTGACCTGTATTTGGATGAAAACAGCACAGACACAAAGCATGTAATGCTTTATCTAATCAACTTCACTAGCTCGGTTCCTTCTTCTCTAAAACTTAGAATCCTTCACCTAAACTGAACTCAAAACACTGCATCAGAGCAAGAAGGGGAGCTTGTGAGGAAAGCCATAAAGAGGTCAAGGTTTATTCTAAAGGAGTTATAGAGTTCAGCAGATAAGGTCAATGATATCAAAAGCTCTGCATACGACTGACCTACACGGAAGAGTGGCTGGAACTGAGTTATTACTGAAACACATCAAAGCACAGCTGGTCAAAAACACATCAAAGCATCAGAGTAACCAGTTAAAATGCTGGACAAGGTTCTGAGGTTAGCGGAGACAAAAAATGAGCTGCCCATTCCACAACAAACACAATCCCAACAGTGAAGTATGGGAGTGGCAGCACCAAGTCGTGGGGTTTCTTTGATGAATCAACAAATATGATCAATATGACGGACGATTCTAGTTGTGTACATTGATGAATTCTCCTAATTGTTGCAAGGTTACCTGTATGTACTTCATGAGCTCCTGCACATAGCGGTCTCGGTCTGAAGGCACGTCGCAGTGGGACTGCATGTAGAGCACCGGCGCCAGCCCAGCCCGCCTCCAGCGGTTCTTCTCTTGCAGAGAGACTGAGGGAGGCTTGAGCAGGTAGTCCAGTGACGGCAGCCACTGTAAGGTGAGGGGGTAGTCCGACTCCCTCCTGAACGTAGCTGTGTAGTTGAAAAGCCGGATGCCGGGGCTGTGCGACAGGACGTAGTTGTTCATGGGCGACTCCTCGTGGAACAGAGCCCATGTCTGGTGGGGTAGACGAGGCAGTGGTGCCTCATATGCCCGGAAGTCAGTGCCATAGAAAATGATGGCTGTAGTACGGCGTTGCAGCTGGACCTTGCGGTTGCGTGTGACCAGGCAGGACGAGTGGGCGCAGTCCACCCGCTCAGTGTCGCCAGGGAAATGGGGGAAGAGGTTGGCGCTCCACCACAGGAGGATGGGTAATTCTTTGTTGCTGCGCATGTCACTGTTGCCAGGGCCTCGGTAGGAACTTACACTGACAAACTCCATGTCGCTGAGGGCATTCTGGGGCTGGAACACACCCTTGTCCATCATGTCTACTAGCTCCTGGCCCCTGCATGGCACTGTCCATAGCTGCAGAAGCCACCATAACATCACAAGCCCAGTCTGTACACCTGTCTAATGAAGGAAAATCAATGCTAGGTTAGTTTCTTGCATGAAAAGAAATATCCCAGTGTTTTTAAATCTAATCTGGATCATACTGTTGACTACTAACTACAATTTCAACAGACAAAGCACAGAAAATTAACCACATTTCTAATAAAAAGCCAGTGGTCAGTTGTTAAGTGTTTACAATTTTAGTATATAATGCAACAGTTGACCACCTCAAAACATGTCCAGTAATATATGAGTGATCATCTGAAGCTCTACAAGGCAAAAGCTTAGTAAAGTCCATATTTCTATCTTGAAGTTTTTCTTACACCAATTCTCATCACAATCTTTTATTAGAAAACGATGAGCTTGTAATCCTCTTATCTGTTGAAGCGCTTTACTTCAATGTGAGGATGTTAACTAAAAGAACAAAATGCAGCATGAGAAAAAAAATTTCCAATGACGGTCAACGTGTTGTGGAATAAGCTGCTTTATACAGACTGTGAAAAGAGCCCGAAGTGCACGAAGCCCCGCTGGTGACATCCCATAAATACAGAAATAATGCGTGGCCACGTCTTATTAACATGGGGAAACGAGACCCTAATGTGTTGGGATGAGATATTTAAGTCATGACCATGACTTAGTAATGCGTGGGAACAAGATCATACCTTACTACGTTGTGGCCACACATTAGGATCTCATTCCCATGCCTTACTAAGTTGTGGCCACACTTCAGGGTCTCATTCCCATGCCTTACTAAGTTGTGGCCACACTTCAGGGTCTCATTCCCATGCCTTACTAAGTTGTGGCCACACTTCAGGGTCTCATTTCCATGCCTCATTAAGTCATGAGCAAACATTAGGATCTTGTTCCCACGCCTTACTAAGTCATGGCCACACTTCAGGATCTCGTTCCCACGCCTTACTGAGCCATGGCCACACTTCAGGATCTCGTTCCCATGCCTTACTGAGTCACGGCCACACGTTAGGATCTCATTTCCACGCCTTACTAAGTTGTGGCCACACTTCAGGATCTCGTTCCCACGCCTTGCTAAGTCGTGGGCACGCATTATTTTTTTTAATACAGACTGTCACCAGCAGGGATCCGTAAAAGTGCAAAAAATAAAATAAAAATTGAAATAAAATAATAATAATTAAAAAACAGTTACACATATATTCAGATCTTACTGCGCTGTCCTAATAAGAGTTGGGTCACGTAAATAAGAAAATAGTGCTAAAACTATATTTTAAACAAATAATTAAAGTTTACTTTTCATTTTTCAGTCGGCCAGTGTTTGTTATCTAAGATTTGTTTTACAGTTGGGCTCACATTCGTGAGAATAACCCAAATTCAGCAGCACCACCAAATAAAACTCCTACAGGTTTCAGAGTTAGTCAACTAACTTCACACAGAACCAGAACCAGAACCCGAACCAGAACCCGAACCCGGACCCGGACCAGCTGATGGTCCTGCCTCGTCGCCACTGTGTCACTGTGTCGTCACCATTAAAGAGTCAATAACCGCCGTCAGCCGTAAAGCTCCTCACCATCGTTCAGGCGGCCGCAGGCGAAGCCGGAGCTCCCGCGGAGTTTACAGATCAGCAGGTTTAATAAAATAAAGAGATTTAATAAACAGTCAGAGGAGCAGGGGCGGACCGTCTTCTTCCACGTCCATTTTAAGGCAACTGGATAAGGAATTGTGTCCTCAGTCACCACCTACAGGTTTGGATGCGTTATCGCCCTAAAATGGGATTCTAATAAAAAATAAATAAATAAATAACAAGGCCATAATATTCCCAAATCCGACGGCGTTTAGGGCCACAGTTACTCAAAATAAAACTAACAGACTTTGAAAATAAAGTCGTTATATTTCGAGAAAAAAATAGAATTACGACATTAATACCAGGAGAGGTCAGTACTGTGGCTGAAGGCTCCTGGTGTTAAATGAGGGGCGTTGAGTTGGTGGAGCTGCAGTTTCATATCGATTCCCCCATAAAGAAACACTCAGCCCCCCCGTCTCTCCTGCTCATCAGCACCAGCCTGGTATCAGTGTAAGAACCGGCTGAAACGGCCGAGCAGGGAACTGTTTATCTAGAATAAAGAGCCGGACGGACTCGGAGGAAACCGCCTGTCTGTGTTGTTGAAGGAGAATCTCAGGCAGGGTGGTCTACACGGCTATCGGGGGCTTCATCTCCCCCCATTCAAAGAGGGCATGAAGTTCCACAGACAGTGAGGATGAAGATCAAAATGATCCACAGAGAGACGGGAGTGAGTGGAGCTCCGGCGCCAGGACAGCAACCGAGACCCAAACGCGTTAGAGCAGCCCCCTACAGTTAGACCCTCTACAGTTAGTCCCTCTGCAGTTAGACTCCCTACAGTTAGACCCTCTACAGTTAGTCCCTCTACAGTTAGACCCCCTACAGTTAGGCCCTCTGCAGTTAGACCCCCTACAGTTAGACCCTCTACAGTTAGTTGGTTGTGGTTGGTTAGTGTAGTGGGTAACACCTCTGCCTTCTACGCTGTAGACTGGGGTTCAATCCCCACGTGGGTAAGCACCCTACACTATACCAATAAGAGTCCTTGGGCAAGACTCCTAACACCACACTCTGGATAAGAGCGTCTGCCGTAAATGTAAATGTACAGTTAGCCCCTCTACAGTTAGCCCCTCTGCAGTTAGCCCCCCTACAGTTAGAGCCTCTACAGTTAGTCCCTCTACAGTTAGTCCCTCTATAGTTAGACCCTCTACAGTTAGACCCTCTACAGTTAGGCCCTCTACAGTTAAACCCCCTACGGTTAGTCCCCCTCTACAGTTAGACCCCCTACAGTTAGCCCATGTTATCCTCCAAATATTACACATTTTTTCTCAAAATATTACTTTTTTCTGGAAATAGTATGATTTTTTCTCGTAATATTACGACTAATTTTCTCGAAATATATATACATAATTCTCAAGTTTTCTAGTTATTCATGTTTATTAGCAGTGGCCCTAATAACCGACACATTTCGCCAGGTTTCCGAGTATTTAATGATAATCTGATGAAACTCCCGCTGGCGGCAGGAACGCGAAGCTGAGCTCAGCTTCTGTTTGGAATTTTCCCGTTCCACCTTAAACGGTGAGCGGTTTTTACAGCAACGTCTCGGTCGCCAGAGCGTCCCCGCTGCCCATTTAAGGTGGACCAGGAAAACTGGACCAGAAAGCCGGCGAATATACAGCCGACATCGTCGCCGCGGCGGGCACGGACGTTAGGACCGCGCGCGGGGACGCCGACCTCACGCGCGCATCGCGTCAAAATCACGGCAGCGCGCGGCCGCTCGCCACCGCACAGAATGAGGTAATGAAGGAGAGACATTTCAGCGGTTTTACAGCCAGAGAGCGAACCCCCAGCTCCGGCGTGTTCGGGTGGCCCGGGTCTGGGTTTAAATCGCTTAATTCGCCCTAAAAGCGTTCATTTCTCCAGAGCTGCGCTGGATGATGTGGCTAAATGCGAAGGCTAACGTTAGCCTCTCTGAGGTTTACGGCTCGTTTTTGCACAACACAGCGTTAGTAAGGCTACAGACCGAGACCGTAGACGTGCAGAACTGTTCCATTTTAACCCCAAACCTTCGTTTTGAGAGAGAAACTAAATAAAAAAAGGAGTTTCAATAGTTGCAGGCTTTAAAAGCCGGAGCTTGTGTGCGCATGCGCGAAAGAGGGCGATAAAAATCATGTGTTTTCCTGTTTAGTGCCCTTATCTTACCGACTCGCTGTTGTTGTTTACTTATTATAATTACGTTTAGATGCTGGTAAACCCGCAAGAGGTGAGCCCAGGAGGTTCCACAGCTAGAAATGTTCTATGTACTCCTGGTCTGCAGTATGAGAGGTAGTTTGGTGTTAAGTCATACAGTGATGCACGCTAATGAGGCACTGTCCCCCCCAGTAAAGCAGGCCGGGGTCAGTGGTGTCCACAAGCGCAGTAGGATGCTTAACTAATCTCCGAAACATTTAGAGCCTCAAGTCACTGTAGTTGTCCAATCTCTGCGTGTCCTGCAAGAGGGAGGTACCCTGTCCAAAGTCTCAGGGTCATCCACCCTGATAAACAGCTGAGCACTTCTTAGCCACAGCTGTTTATAGTGGAATAAGACCTGCTCTGTTGCGTTCAGCATGCTCGGCGCCCACTTGCAAAAAGGTTAGACTTATTTTTGAGCCGTCACTGTGAGAGCCACAGCTCTTTCTTAATCACCTGTCTGCTTTTGTGTGGTTTTAGGTTATGTTGAGCCTGCGTGTCACCCAGCCTTCGCTGGCATCATGAGTGGGAAGAGCCTCCTTCTGAAGGTGATCCTGCTGGGGGACGGCGGCGTGGGCAAGAGCTCGCTGATGAACCGCTATGTGACTGACCGCTTCGACTCGCAGTCCTTCCACACCATCGGCGTGGAGTTCCTAAACCGTGACCTGGAGGTGGACGGGCGCCTGGTCACTCTGCAGATTTGGGACACGGCGGGCCAGGAGCGCTTCAAGAGCCTGCGCACGCCTTTCTACCGCGGCGCCGACTGCTGCCTCCTCACGTTTGCTGTGGATGACCTGCAGAGCTTCCAGAACCTAGCCTGCTGGAAGAAGGAGTTCATGTACTACTCAGACGTGCGCGACCCAGAGCGCTTCCCCTTCGTGGTGCTGGGCAACAAGGTGGACAAGGAGGAGCGCGAGGTGGGCGAGGACGAGGCCCGGGCGTGGTGCGAGGAGAACGGCTGCTGCCCATATTTCGAGACCAGTGCCAAGGACGACACCAATGTGAGCGCTGCCTTCGAGGCGGCCGTGAGGGAGGTGCTGGCCAGCGAGGAACAGATTGACCACGCCTTGCTGAGCAGCACCATCGACCTCCACGGCAACCGCAAGGCACCACGCTCCTCCTGCTGCTGAGGCGGCAGCAGTTACCATGGTGCCTTTGCGGTCGCTGGACCACGCCTGCACACTCGCAAGAGCCGATGGTACGACGCGACACCGGGAAGGGCATGGGCTGGGCATAGCCCTGTTTTGGGCATCACCTTTGGGTTACGTAGCTACAGATGTAACAGAATAACTGTATTTTTTAGGTGTGTGTGTCTGCTTTCTGCAATCTGGCACCTGTAATGCCATAGTCTATGCTGTCCTTTCCTGCCAAAGGCTCTTGTGCTTGTGCTGTGTTGGGTTTTCTATTGACGCAGCTTTCTTGCCCTGGAGGTCACTGGGCTCCCGTGTTCCCCACAACACTCTGCCGTCCTCAAGAGCACAGTCAGCTTTGTTGCACAACTCATTGCTCTCTCTCTTGCCTGACCTGCCATTAACGTTCCTCTCAGTTTATCAGATTACTTTCCTGCTGTATCGCCAGTCCTTGGTACTATATTTTCGCTCGTCTCTTAGTTAACCTCAGAGATTTACCGAGTCTCTACTGCTGGGTGGGAAAAAGTCAGATATTGCTATCCAACAGTTTAATGCTGAGGTATGTATCTGTATGTTGGAGAAAAAGGGAATTATCTTTTGATGTGAGTCTTCTGCTCACAGTTTTTGTTCGTATCTTTCTAGGTACGTTGACCTCGAGTTACTCTGTGGTACAATTTTATTATTATTTTCACTCTTCGTTTAAGATTCTGCCCGTCGTGTGATTTAGAGCGGTGTTGTCTGCGTTTTGATCTCGCTGCAGCACCGTCATGTTGGAAATAAGGGCTGTTTTGCTCTCTGTGGAATTGTGAGGGCTCCGAACCCCGAACCTCTATCACTGAATGACGTTTAGCGGTGTGGATGCACATTTAGTCTTTCATATCAGAGCATACTGATAGCGTTGGTACCGAGTACCAAGGCACTATTTACCTACCGTAGTGTTTAAACCCTAAGGAGCATTTTTGCTCTGCCAGTTTTTTTTTTTATTTTTATTATTTATTTAAAGAAGTCAGCAAAAAAATGCTCGTGACTTGTTGCTTCACTGCCTTTTCCTTGGTTGTTTTAGTATGGAGAAATAGCTTGCAATATCTGTTCATTCCCTCAACTCTGTCTAATCTGAATGTGAAACCAACCAAAGCACATTTGCCCTGGCGTTCTGCATTTAATGCCAATTCTGTTTGTAGTGTTACGAAAGGTACTTGTGAACAATCCCTGTTTCTGATCGACGAAAAAACCCCAGCTTTAGTACTTAAAATTTTGATATTATCGAGCTGTTAACATTTTTTCCTTTTTGCTAAATCATACTGGATATCGACCTGCCTGATACAGTTGTGGTGGTGAAGATTTTGATATTTACTAGTGTTGCCTATATGAAGCAAGAGATGTAGCTCCTTCCACTTAAAAGTTTACTTCCAAGCCTGAAAAGCGTTGCATTAACCTGGTGAACGGTTTTCACGTCTGCTCGCTCTTGCATGTAAACGCCACCACACTTTATGCTACCGTTTTGCCGCTTGCTTAGGGTGAGGCTCAACCTTTTATTGCCGGTCCCCATGCAGTGAAAACAGCTCTTGCGATGTTTAATAGGAATGGTCACTGTGAAACAGAATGAGTTGAGGCACTGTGCTTTCCCCTAAAGTTATGGCACGTAAAGCTATAGGGGTGTTTGTTTCTCTGTATTGGAAAACCGTATTTAACTGCCAGACGCTGATGTTATTTTTAAATTGAAGTACCGAATTAAGCTGCAACAGTGCGTTCGCTGTGAACCTGATCTGGATTTATTCCGTCTTGTTTGACAGTATTTCATTTGTTACAGGTGTACTGCAAGGAAGGTTCTTGGTACCTGCTTAAATGTTATTCAAAGCTCAAGTCTTGGTCCTGCACACGCTGAAAATGTGTATTTAATGTAATAATAGTTTATAGACTGGTGAATGAGTTTTTATTAACTTTGTATGGCTGTGTTTATTTTTTTCATTTGGACTAAAACCTGCTTTCTGGTACGCTTCGTTAAGCTGTTTACTTCCAGTGGGTGATAACTGAGAACATTTACTCTGCGTTCTGTTACAGTGTGCACCGATCGGGCACATCATCATGACCACCTCCTCGTTTATGCGCTCATTGTCCATCTTATCAGCTCCACTGACCGTATAGCTGCACTCTGTAGTTCTACAGTTACAGACTGTAGTCCATCTGTTTCTCTGATACTCTGTTACCCTGTTCTTCAGTGGTCAGGACCCCCATGGACCCTCACAGAGCAGGTACTGTTTGGGTGGTGGGTCATTCTCAGCACTGCAGTAACAGTGATGTGGTGGTGCAAGTGGATCAGTGAACACTGTGTCCACTCACTGTCCACTCTATTAGACACTCCTACCTTGTCGGTCCACCTTGTAGATGTAAAGTCAGAGACGACAGCTCATCTGCTGCTGCACAGTTTGTGTTGGTCATCCTCTAGTCCTTCATCAGTGGTCACAGGACGCTGCCCACAGGACGCTGTTGGCTGGATATTTTTGGTTGGTGGACAGTTCTCAGTCCAGCAGTGACACTGAGGTGTTCAAAAACTCCAGCAGCACTGCTGTGTCTGATCCACTCAGACCAGCACAACACACACTAACACACCACCACCACGTCAGTGTTACTGCAGTGCTGAGAATGACCCACCACCCAAACAGTACCTGCTCTGTGAGGGTCCATGGGGGTCCTGTCCACTGAAGAACAGGGTAACAGAGTATCAGAGAAACAGATGGACTACAGTCTGTAACTGTAGAACTACAGAGAGCAGCTATACAGTAAGTGGAGCTGATAAAGTGGACATGGAGATGGTCATGTTATGCCTGGTCAGCGTATGCATTAGTTTATCATTTGCACATGACCCGTCACCTATTCGCACCCACATAGTGTGCTTGAGACGATGTTGAGGATCAAGTTTCTGGTCATTCGTGAGGGCCATCGCTGCCCTGAATGTAAGCAGCGGCATGGCGAGCTGATGTCAGATGCTGTATGTGTTGCACTGGGCGTTCGTTCACAAACGCTGTACTGACATAATAGAAAACTGCTGAATCCAATGTCGCAAAGTATTTGCTTGATGTGCTTTGAACTGAGTTCAAGTTGTGTAATGATTCCTGAGAATGGCTGGGCAGCTCCTCAAACGTCCTACCCACTGTGTCCCATCCCCCCCAGCGCAATAAAGGAGGTCAAGACTGCTTTTGTTTACAAACCAAAACTAATTCAGTTTGGGAGTATCCAATGCCAGTGCGATGAATAAACCTTACAACCGACAATGTGTCTTGATTTCTGTGAAAAGAAAATGGTCCAGATCTTTAAACAGTGATATAAGACCCACTGTCTATTGTTTAGTGCCAAAAACTAACATTTTTCATCCCGTCATCAGGGTAACACCATCAAGATCAAAGCATTTTCAGTCTTTAGTGTTATAACATCAGGCAATGTAATATTTTAACATAAACTCATACGGTTCAACTTATTTTTAACTCATTTGTGGTTCTGCTTGGCCATCACTGACCTCCAGGGTTGGGAGCATAAGGAGAACAGACGCTGCTGCTATGATCTCAGGAGGCGAAGGCTGAATGTAACGTACCGTGTTTTCTCCTCTCTGACTCTCATCGGTCTTTGAAGTTCCAGAAGAAAAAAACCAAACAAACCGAAAGTTGCTTATTTTACTTCATTTATTACCAAAGTGTCCTGGTCTCTCCTAAAAGAGCCCCAGTAAGCTACCTGGGTTGGATAAAGCATTCGCAGTATTTACAAACATTGTTCTAACAAATGTTGTTAGTAGCACAAAATCAAAAAATTGATGAATAAAGTAAAATTTCATTAGGATTAGTAAAATTCTAGCTAAAAGCGTTATACAATAACTACCAAATTTCTCCTGATCCTTACAGGGATTAAAAACTAAAAACGCAGCTTTTTATGCCTTTCGACATGAATGCTCACCTAACACTAGGGGGAGCCAGAGGGTCCATCCAACACAGCTCTCCACAACACAAGTCTCCCTCCGTTAAGTGACAGATGCCTTTTGAAATATTAAACATTCCACTCCAGCCTCCGTCAACGTTAGGTCTCCATTAAAAAGTCCCTGATATTTTCATACACACAAAACTAAACCTGCCAAACGGTCTTTACAACACGGCCCAAGCAAACAGATCACCCCCAACCTCAAGCACTCCGCCCTCCCTCTATCCCAGTCACAGGAGAGCTCTATTCAGCTAGTTGAAAAGTTTATGCCCTCTTTTTGTCATGGGGTCTTCCCCTGCACGTGGAGCTGACCCTGGGTGCTGGGCTTGTCACAGGGCCCTCCTCCCATTGGTCCTTTCATTAAGCGGGCCGGCCTCTTTTATTCTCAAGACTGTGAGAAAAAAAGAAAAAAAAAAGGAGTGCTGAGGTCACAGCAACTAGACACACACTTGGTTGTCTGGCACCATGGCAACCAGATGTGAAAGACGATGCGTCACCATGGTAACCAGTCATCAGCAACACGAGAGGCCTGTTTTTTGGTGAACCCCAAGCCAAAAAAAAAAGAAAAGTAAATGCTGATCTGTGTCTTGGTGGATAGCTTGTCTAATTAATTTATCCTTCCTTAAGTCAAAGTAACAGAAAACAAAATATATGAGAAAGTCTACTAAACTAAATACTCTACTGAATGACACCCACACTGGATGACCCTGGAGAAAAACTACCATCCCACACCTAGAAGGGATGCAGGCACTAGTATACAAAGACACAAGAATGCCATGAGTTGCAAATCACAAAACAAATATAAAACAGCAGCACTTACCAAGTTACATCAACAAAACTGAAGAAGCAACAAAAATAAAAAAATAGGTGAATGCAAATGAAATAATTCTACCAAAATCCAAACTGTGAACTGAGTAGGTGCAAGTGGCTGACAGCCGTGTGTCCCTCACTGGAGAAAAGGCGCCATCAAGCAGAAGTGTGAATTTATTCGCAGAAGACTTGGTCAAATACCATGTCTTGTTGATTTTTACATTTTTTTTTTGGTGAAAATAAGTTCACACATCTACAGAGAACACACTTCTGCACATTTTCGTGCACAATTGCTGCTCATTTGCTTAAATTTAACATACTGGGAAAAACTAAAACTAAATGTGCCTGTGCAAAAGTCGTGAACAATGTGAAATGTAAAGAAACGGCACATGTATGTTTTAGTTTTTCCAATATGTTAGACCACAAAAACAGAAACTATGCACTTGAAAAGCAGCAGAAAAACGCCATATTTCAGTTCCCTGTAGCACGAGCACGTTAACTTAATCTCACTTCAACAAAACATGTAATCTGGCCAGAGGTGGTCGAATTTATGCATGTCACTGTGTAAATAATAAAGCAGTGTTATTAGTGTGATTAGCCTTTTCCCAGAACTATTAACACAAGGCTCAATGCTTCAGAACCACAGCACCACCTGCTGGACAGAAACTCAAGTGGGCAGCCTTAAAATGTCCATTTTGAAGGAAAGGTTTCTCGAAAGTTTTGAACAGAGATAATACTGTGTCGGTGAACAGGCAGGGGAAAGGATTTCTTCAAGTGTCCCATGGTGTGCTTTGTTGTTGGTAACAGAGTGGACAGTGTGGACTGCAGGACAGGACAGGACAGGACAGGACAGCCTAACACCGTGGACCTAAGCCTTTCCTCCCCAGGTAGCGCAGCACGGCAAAGTTGTAAGTAGTGGAGACCACATATGTGAGCTATAAAGACAGAAAGAGAGAAAAGAGGAAACACAACCCAAGAGTAAAGACAGTCAGCTTGATCATAACAGCACCAGAAACAAACAGAGAAAGCGGCTTCTTCAGGATGTTGTTGTAGTTTGGGCTTTGATGTACATCAATCAGGCAGAACATCATGACCACCTCCTCGTTTCTGCGCTCATTGTCCACTTTATCAGCTCCACTTACTGTATAGCTGCACTCTGTAGTTCTACAGTTACAGACTGTAGTCCATCTGTTTCTCTGATACTCTGTTACCCTGTTCTTCAGTGGTCAGGACCCCCATGGACCCTCACAGGTCAGGTACTATTTGGGTGGTGGATCATTCTCAGCACTGCAGTAACACTGACGTTGTGGTGGTGTGTAGTGTGTGTTGTGCTGGTACGAGTGGATCAGACACAGCAGTGCTGCTGGAGTTTTTAAACACCTCAGTGTCGCTGCTGGACTGAGAACAGTCCACCAACCAAAAATATCCAGCCAACAGACTCCTGTGGGCAGCGTCCTGTGACCACTGATGAAGGACTAGAGGACGACCAACACAAACTGTGCAGCAGCTGTCGTCTCTGACTTTACATCTACAAGGTGGACCGACAAGGTAGGAGTGTCTAACAGAGTGGACAGTGAGTGGACACAGTGTTTAAAAACTCCAGCAGCACTGATGTGTCTGATCCACTCACACCAGCACAACACACACCAACACACCTCCACGTCAGTGTTACTGCAGTGCTGAGAATGACCCACCACCCAAATAGTACCTGCTCTGTCAGGGTCCATGGGGGTCCTGACCACTGAAGAACAGGGTAACAGAGTATCAGAGAAACAGATGGACTACAGTCTGTAACTGTAGAACTACAGAGTGCAGCTATACGGTAAGTGGAGCTGATAAAGTGGACAGTGAGTGTAGAAACAGGTGGGAGCAGAAGGAGGTGGTCAGAATGTTACGCCATGTCAAAAATGTCTTGGAAAAATATTTCTCAATTTGATTCGATTCAAAGTTAAGAGCGTTTTTCCTTGTCCTGTGAACCTTTTAGGAGGGTGAGGTTTTGTTCTAACAGCAGTGATATACTACTATGTGCAATATTTAACGACTTGAATCACAACAACCAGATTACATTTCACAAAAACTAGAAAGAAAAACCCTTTTGTGGTTGATGGTAACGAGAACCCCTGAGAGAAAAGGCACATGCAGACACTATGAGGTCATGCCGTTCTCAACCGAGCTGAAAAATACCACAAAACATTTGGAGAAAATGCACAAAAAGCTGTTTTCACAACTACTGGGTCCGTTCCGAGTCCGGACAAACACGACTCATAACTGATGGAGGGTTTGAATTCCTTCACACCTACAGCTGCTGTGTGCCGTCACTGGGACACATGACTGATTGTGCACTGCATCTTGGCTACGTTTCTGGGCCTCGTACTCACCAGGGCCAATAATGTGATGCCAGCTCCAGCGAAGGCGGCGATGTAGAGATCATAGGTCAGGAAAAACTGCGAAGAAAGACAGAATCCACAAAGTCAGAGCTGTGACGCCCCCAGGCACAGCATTAACGTTTGATGTCAGTTCCATCTCTGGCGAGCCTTTGAGGCTGGCTCTCCGAGGAATCGCAGCCAGACGTGGAATCACACTTCGCCCGGAGGCACAACTTACCTCCCTTGTTTTGCACACGTTGGACAGGGTCATCCCACAAGCTTTCCCCGGCACCGCGTTCCATGGAAGCAAACCTGAAGGAAGAGGGACGTCTGAGCCTTTTTTTTTTTAAAAATTGCTCGCTGTCACGAGAATAACAAGGGAAAAATGACAGTGTCCCAAACTAACATCAGTGCAGCTTCAGTGCTTCAGATGCTTTTAGTAAAAGGCTTCAGTGCATCTGAAGAAAGTCAACTAAGCAAACCTGGTAGGTTTTTTTTTAAATTAAAGGGCTCATTTGATGAAAAATAGAACTTGCCGTTTACCTTTTTCTAATTAAGAGTTTGTATGGTATGTGAGTTTGGAGTCATAGCTTCTCCCCAGCTCATCCAGTCCATACCCTGATATCAAGAGGATATCGGACCACCGTTGGCCCACTGATGGCAAAGCTGGTGGTCCGCTGGCCTTTTGCTCACCGTTTTCCAGGCAACCCACCGGTGGTTATAGGCAAAATTCCACTTTCACTGCTCATTTTTCACTCACAGTCCAATTTACTGATTTTTCCTTCCTTCCTTTCTTTAGGTTTACTTCGTAAATTAGAGTAGTATATCATTTTAATCGGCCAGTGTCAGCAGCAACATTCAGTAAAATCATTTCAACATCAGTAGTTTGTAATACTTGTCTAGGTTTATTTTCCAGAATAAAAAGGCTCTCTGCATTTAAAATCTGTCTGAGAAGACTAAAAGGTAGAGCTCGTATGTAGGACAGTAATCTGGGTGGCCTGTGGGTGGACCAGCAAGGGCAAACAGTCACTGGGGTGCCGACCTTATTAAGCCAGTGGGCCGATATATGCCCGCTATTTGGGTATATGAAAACGAAGCTCACTGAAGTTACAAGGAGTGT